>NC_079386.1:5915334-5937834 GCF_021018895.1 Seriola aureovittata
GGACAGCTCTGACAGCTGAGAGCAAAGCAAACTACGAGTGTAACACATTCGTGGGAACTTCTGCAACAGTGTTGGGACAAAATTCTGAGCAATATTTGGTTTCCATTTTAGAAAGAACGCCACAGGTGTGTTCAGCTGCTGGAGGAGTCAAAACTTTTATTTAGTTAATTAGCTTTAATTTTGGAGGCACTGAGACATTGAATTTTGTAAATTTAAATAAGATCTAGAGGAATGGAGGTGTTAGGTGTTCTAAAACTTTTGACACGGGACCAACTCGATAAAGTGACGAAAACGCCCCAAATTTCAGGTGATGATGTCTGACTTATAGTATGGTCAGGGCCCCTGACACTAAATCTTGCCCTGGGCCCCTAAAAGCCTGTGGCCAGTCCAGTGTGTATGTATGTTGTTCTGTGGGTGTATCTGTGTTCAGAGAAGCTTTTTGAACAGCTCAGCAAAAAGCCACTTGGATCAAAGCTTCAGCATCCATAAAAATGACTTAAATGCAAAGAGAAGCCGTGTAGAGCAAATGGAAAACAAACACACACACACACACACACACTCTCTCTTTCCCTCACACCCACTCTGTGTTCATCCACAGTGAGGTGTGGGCACTTCATCTTCTGAGTGGTCAGAAAATGAAGTGCCAGACCACTGCTGAGGTCATGAGGGTTAGAGCTCTGTGGGGTCAAAGGTCAGGCCCAAAAGTCAGGCCTCTGCACGTGCCCAAAGCAGGTTTCCTAGCAACCAGGCAAAGGGAGGAGAAGTTTACAAATGTGCACTGGCAGAAGTACACGTAAGCAGTCAGAGTCAAACATCCATATTTTCTCACACACAGTTTAGAAGTTAGAACCACTATGCAACACATGCTCCAGCATATTGAACACAGTTGTGGGATTTTCCTTCTCAGGCTGATTTAGTGCATTTGCGTCATTTGGTCGTCTCCACCCACTGAATTTCATTGCATTCCATGCTCTAATTAGTACAACAAAAAGCCTCATTCGCAGAACATCACCCACTGTATATTCATCCACTCACATGACATGCCATGATGCACTGACAAAACTAACTGAAAGGCACATTTGGGTGAAGCTTCCTCTGAATTTTTCCCTACAAATACATCTTTATTGAGCTTTTTTGTTTCTTTTTAGAACCTAATTTGGCATTACATTTCCTCATTTGGGAAACTTTACACCATTCAGTCTGCAGTGTTGCTCCTTTTCAAATAGACTCAGTGCCTGTACCGAAACATTAAGAAGCTTCTTTACTTCCATCATGATTTACTTAATTTTGGGCATCTGTGTCCCTGTCATTTGTGATGGAAAGTCAGGCCATTGACTTGGTTATGTTTTGCTTTCTTGCCTTTGTGTCTCGCCATTTTTGTCTGCATTATTCCACTGTTACAGACCTGGGCCAGTCTGTAAGGACAGCAACATGGCTCTCATTAAAAGTACTATAACTCATAATAATGGCTGTCATGAACTCAAGTGAGCTGTGGCCTTATTAGGAATCATAAATCACAAGGTGGTAAGTTACTCCTGTCGCTCGACAAGACATTACCCTTTTTAACGGTATGCTTTATCCAGTTTTGACATTTATTTACAATTTTCTTGTGTTTTTCTCAATGACTCTCCTCCGAGGTGTCTTATAATTGTTTTCGACAGTTATAAGAAGTGTTAAAGTTGTTTGTATTTTTCAGCTGTACCTGAATTTCCATACACCTTTGCTCTAAGTGTGCATTTTCTTTGGCACATCATTTTTCTTTGGGGAACTTACACATGGTATTCATAAACGTTCGTTTCTTTTTTCTCATTTAAAGAGAAAGTTACTACATGTAGAATATAGCATGTAGACAACTTTGATGTGGGCTTACAGGTTTAAGGTCACTGTGATTTAAGTAACCAATAAATTCTTTCATGCCCTGTCTATGTCCCTCTCAGACACACTGCACATATAATGACGTGTCCCTTTTGAGGTCAGGTTGCACACATCAAAGCCCAGCAGCCAAGTCAGTAGCCACTTTCAGACATGCACTTTTCTCCAAAGATGTGCTGGCAATTTTACGTGCCCATGTCACGTTTGAGTCCCCGACAATGTAACTACATGGGACCTGGTAGCACTTCTGTAACATTACTGCAGAGCTCAGGTTGGAATTGATTGTGATTACAAGAAGGGTACTGCACAAATAAGGTTATATATGTAAATACACATTAAAGAGAGATATTACATGCACATCCTGTTTCACCAAGACACTTGAATGACTTAATTATAATTTCTTATGCAAAATGAAAAGGCTCAAGTGTTTATATTGCTTGGTAGCATTGGACAGACTCAGGTTTTAATATCTCACTTTCTGTACAGACCACTGTTTCCATTTTTAAAATCACACAATAAGTATTTCTTCTTTTTTTTTTTTTTGTCTTATTGGGATTTGAATTATTACCTCTTGTAGCTAGACCTGTCTAGCTCTCTCCTTCCTTCCATGCACATACACACAGACCCACTTTGTCAGCAGTATATTGTCTCTTCCATCAATTTGTCATTGATTAGTTAAACAGTAGAATGTGGAAATAGTCATACTCCCTCAATCCTGTTTGCCAAGCTGCCTCCACACCCAGACAAACAGACCTGTACAGTATACAGAGTGAAGCGGTAAACATGGAAAGTGTGAGAGCTACACTTTTATATATTATACACTACTTTGGTGATGTTTTGTCTAATAGATATTTTGATTGAATAGTTGAATAGGAAAAGGTGTAGAGATGTCTGAAAATAAAATAAATCCAAGCTGGTAAGACACGATGACAGGACAAAAGATTGGAGAAAGACAGAGAGAAGAAAGGCGACAGAGAGATGGAGCATATGGATGGAGGAGGGAGCGAGGTGGAAAAGAGACAACTAATTAAAGAAAGTAGAGTTTTAGTTGGGTGTTGATTCCATGAGGAGTAATGGTCCCAGGTGTGTGAGATGAGGGGAAGCAGAGGATATGAGGGAAGGGGAAGGAAACTAGGTCTTCACACGCCATATGTTCTCCATCTCTCCCCCTTTCTTCTCACTCTCTTTCATTCGCTTTCATTTCAGGCACTGGCTTACTGAGACAAGCCTATCTTGAATTGCTTTTCTTCTTCCTCTCCGTTTTGTATTTCTCCCAGAGTCTTTCTCAGCTATTGCGGTGTATTGCAGGTTAAGTAAGGTGACAGTGGGATTGAGTGGGTGGTGGTTTGGAGACAGAGTGATTGTGTGGCTGTTTGCATATGCTTTTATGTGCATTTCAGAAAGCCTCAATCGCGACCATGAGTTGTTTTCACAATCTAAGGTGTGTTTATTGGGGATTTCTGTCGGCTGTCCCATCTGTAGATTGGATTTCAGTATTTGTCTTGTGTATTCTGTTTTCTGTTGAACTTGTCCTGTGTTTACATTGTTTTTTTTGTTGATTATGGATTTCTTTGTGTTCATTGGGTGAGACTGCAGCTTTGCTGAATTACAGCAGGTTTGGTTGATAAAAAAATGATTGCCTCTTTGCATGGTTGTACCTTATCAATCAGTAAAGGTCCACATATCCCTGCTAGTGTTTCATTCCTTGACCACAGCACAGGAACAGACCATGAGTTTAAAATGACATGTCATCTAAAAATAGCTGCTAAACTCACTCACCCTTCCCTCAACGCAGCCCCACTCAGGCCGGATAACCCCCACCCCCTCCCATGTCACCAATCTCTCCACCCAGTCATGAAATGCAAGCTTCTCCCACTGTACATTCCACTCAGAGGAATGAGCCAACTCCCCTGTAAATTAGAGAGTGGGGGGCTCCTCATTGTTTTCTTCCTAACAAAGGCAGTTAGCAAACAAGAGTAGAGCGGCTTCTAAATGGTGGTTAGCTGGGTTTACTGGCTGAGAGGCTGGAGGGAAGCTGCTGCTGTGGCTGCTGCTGCTGTGTCACCAGGTTGGAGTGCCTCAAGGCTCCGTCCCGGGGCCTCTCTTTGGTCTCTCATTTTCTTTTACCTCTCTCTCTCTCTTGTGATGGTATGCATGTGCGTCTGTTTTGTGTGCCCATGTGTGGGCCCTCAGGCTGTTGTCAGGCAGATCACGGGAGCTGCTGTGAGTTAGCCTGGCTGTCTGTGTCTACCTGTGTACCTCTATTACCTAAAAAGGTTGAAAGAAGGGAGACAGGGGATGGGAGGAGGAGGTTACAACAGAGAGATGGAGTGAAAGCGTTCCTCAATGTGCACAAAACATGTCCGCAGGGGGAACTGCAAGCCCAGCAAGATTCACAGACTCCCAGCATCTTAAAACAAGACTCCCCTCCTCTCCCCCTCCCCCTCCTTGTTCTCCTCCTTCCCCTCCTCCCCTCTCCTTGGCCCTGGAGTGGTTTAAGCAAAGGGATAATCTGTGGAGGAATTCCAAAAGGCTGGAATCCAGGGATTATCTCAAGAGGAAAATAGTAGATGATGGAATATTTAAGGGTTTACCTGAAATGATTGCTCGGGTTTTTGCGCTTGGAGGTTTTAATTTGTGACAGAAATGACTGATTTCAGTTCAATAAGGTGATAAAATTGACAAAACAACAGCCTAAGTAGTATTCTCGTGTGTGTGTGTGTGTGTGTGTGTGTGTGTGTGTGTGTGTGTGTGTGTGTGAGTGATAGTATTTAGTGGGGACCTACACTCTCTCTTGTCTGCAGCAGTGAATTTCACAGAGAGGAAGTTTCAGAATATTCAGGGGTTTTCTCAACATTTGTTCAAATAAAATGAAAAGTTGAAGCAGACACAGTTAATAAAGTGCAGCCTGGTGCCAGTATGGATCACTGGCTCAACAACTGGCTCAACAATGGCTTGTTTTCACTACTTCAATTGCATTGTTGGAAAGTGTTGTCTGCCAATCAGACCCAATCATAAGTTTTATGAAATGAGTCTCAAGCTTTCACTCTCACCCAGTTGGAAGTGAAGTAACAGTAGCCTGTAGCAGTGTGCCGCCACTAAGAGTGAAGTTACATTAACTGTTCATCAGTATCAGTACAAGTAGTCTGATTTTCAGTTTAACCAATCAGAAGTGTTTAGATGTTTGTTGCTAACTTGTCGGCCAGTTCAATGCTACAAGTAACTATTTTCATTATCAATTAAGCTATGCCTCAATTCATTAATTGATTATTTAGTGTGTAGAATTTCAGAAAATTTTAGAAGACGTTTTCCCAGAGATCACAGTGATTTTTTTCAAATTGCTTGTATAAATCAACAGTCCAAAACCAAAAGACATTCAGTTCATGATATAATGAAACACATAAAAAGCAGAAAATACTGACATTTCAGATCTAATTTAATATCAGTTATCATTTATGCACTGACCCAGATGAGACAAGATTGGCTGCCATAGTCAAGCATGATAAATAAATCAAACTGAGACTGAAGATAACCCACTACATATTAAAACTCAGTCAGTTTATACTTTCCTCGGCATTTAATTATCAGCTTTTAGTATGTTGTATCTGCCTGCTACTGCAGCATTCCCATAATCCCTCTGGACTTTTTTTGACCCTCTTTCTGTGGCACAAACCTGGTGGTATGTGGGTATAATAAATATAGGTTGGCAGCAGGATGGTGCTTAAAATGTTGTTACACTATCTGTGTATGGCTGTGTTATTGTAAACAAGCTGCATCTTGGAGGCTTAGCTCCTCCTGTCCTACTTAAGTGGTCGATAAACAGGCTTTAGCTTTAATTATGGCGATGTCTGATATTGCGCCTTCTTACATCATGCTGGTATCTTGTTTATGTATTTTGTCTGGCCGTGTGTTATTTGTGCGTGTCTGTCAATATTTCTCTAAGTGTGTGTGTGTGTGTGTGTTTGTGTGTGTGTTATCTGTGTCTGAGGATATAATGACAGTGGGTGAGCGTCTTGTCTGGCAGCTGTAATCACTACCACTTTGTGAGGTTGGTCAGTACATTGGGTTCTGTTTGCCTTCGTATCTGTGTGTGTCTGTTAGTGTGTGTGTGTTAAATTACATCAGATCTTGTGTTTTTTAAAATGCCTCTGCATATGTTCTGCTACACTGTCTCCTTGTCTTTGTTGTTGATTAATATTCAGACTGTGTCTTACTTTGCTTCTGAATCTGTGCATAAGCCATATGTGTTTACAGGCTAAATATTTATACCGCTATATATACACCCTAAATACTTCACTCATTAGAAAAACAAAAGCGTCTTTTATTTCTTTCAAATGATCCTAGTACATAAATATGTCTTGTATTGGGGTTGGCGCTTATGATGCCTGAACAATGTTTCTTTGATGTTTGAGGTGTTGGGCAGAAAAATGAATTCAAGGATACATTGCAGTTGTCTCGAATTTCTGAGCATAATGTGTGTAATTAACAGTTTTATACATTTGTGAGTCAGCTGAGTTGTGACCTCGACATTCTGTCTGAGGCAGGTTTTGTGCTTCTGCCTACAAAGCAAAGTCCGTAAAGAAATATTTTTGTGACTTTGGTGTTGAAAACTAGACTGGCCTCCACATCCCCATCCAGGAACACCGACTGCGAACCAGACCATATCACCTAACATCAATGCCAAACCTCGGCGACACTCTTGTGGCTGTTTGGGAGCAAATCTCTGCAGCAAGGTTCCAAAAGCTGGTGGAAAAAACCTGAAACTGCAGGAGTGGATGGCAGCAGAGTCGTGACCATGCTTTAGAAATGAAATGAAATGCAGCTGAATGTTGTGTGTCTGTGTGTGTCATTTCTTATTTCTGTGGTATGCTTGCTTTTCAGGTACAGGCGATATCTGGCCCACCCAGTTACAGTCAGTACACACCCTGAGTGTGCACAGCAGTGGCAGGTAAGAAGAACAAGTGTGTGTGTGTGTGTGTGTGTGTGTGTGTGTGTGTGTGTGTGTGTGTGTGTGTGTGTGTGTGTGTGTGTGTGTGTGTGTGTGTGTGTGTGTGTGTGTGTGTGTGTGTGTGTGTGTGTGTGTGTGTGTGTGTGTGTGTGTGTGTGTGTGTGTGTGTGTGTGTGTGTGTGTGTGTGTGTGTGTGTGTGTGTGTGTGTGTGTGTGTGTGTGTGTGTGTGTGTGTGTGTGTGTGGTGTGTGTGTGTGTGTGTGTGTGTGTGTGTGTGTGGTGTGTGTGTGTGTGTGTGTGTGTGTGTGTGTGTGTGTGTGTGTGTGTTGTGTGTGTGTGTGTGTGTGTGTGTGTGTGTGTGTGTGTGGTGTGTGTGTGTGTGTGTGTGTGTGTGTGTGTGTGGTGTGTGTGTGTGTGTGTGTGTGTGTGTGTGTGTGTGTGTGTGTGTGTGTGTGTGTGTGTGTGTGTGTGTGTGTGTGTGTGTCTCTCTCTCTCTCTCTACCCTAATAGATTATCGATGCATTGCTGGGTTGGTTGGCTACAGCAGACAGTGGAAATGGGCCTGGACTCCCCTGAGGAAACAAGATATCTAACACAAACACACACACAGCTAATACACACATGCAGTAGCTACAGACACAATGTGACTTGGTAGGAAAAAAAGCTCTCATGCGCAGGACTTTAAAGCACATTTTACACACTTACACACTTACGTACAATTAGACACACCACACACCTGCTGGGTCTTTAGAGGAAGCTGAACTCCATTCTGCCTGAATCTGAAGATGAAAGGAGAAGTGGAGAGGAGAGACAGGGAGGAGGGGGAGGAGGAGGGATTTGAGGAGAGGAGGATAAGGAAGCAGAGGAGGAGAGAGAGGGAGACAGGCAGGGAGGTAGAGGACAAAGAAAGAGAGCAGATAAAGAGGAAGAGGAGGAGCAGGTATGAAGAGTGATAGCCAGCTCTGCATGCTCCCACCTCTCCTCCCTTCTTCACACTCTCTCTCCTTTGTGAACAGATGGGTGGATGTTTCAGAATGTAATGAAAGCAAAAACAGAGAAGAGGGACAAACAGACACATATGTACAGTACATACACAATGGCAGTCACACACGGCTGCACACACACTTTCACTCCACCAGACAGATGCGATACTTTGCATCCCTTGTTGCTCTCTGTCTCCTCACTATCTGCCACTCTCATATTTACATATGACATGGTCGCTCTGTGTTTGTGTGTGTGTGTGTGTGTTGTGTGTATCAGCCATGAACTAGTCAGGGCAGACAGGTTCTTCAGTCTTGTACCCACCGACAGTGCAACAAATCTGAATTGAGACAAGTGATGTTCCTGGACAGAGAGGGAGGGCAGGAGGGAGGAAGGGAGAGGCTCCAGGCAGATGATGAATCAGATGAACGGAGGGAAGAAAGAGATAAGGCGAGATAAAGGAAAAGGAGGCTGAGAGGGAGGGAAAAAAGAAGGCATCAAACTTGTGAGCCCTGTGGGTCTTTGCTTGCAGAAGGAGTTGGGCAAATGGAGGCATGGTGGAGAATTAAAATGTCTCAGTGCCAGTGAGTTCACCAGCGATCTGAGCTGAAACCATCGCACATCACGACATACAATCTGCCTGTGCTCGGAACTGATGGAATTTGTGTCATGTGTTGTTACATTTTTAAAGCTGCTCCAGGGACTTTTCTGTTGTTGGCAACTTCAAATGACACAGAAAATGTAACAGTGTGACATTTAAGAACTTCACCGCGTTGACATATTGTAGGCGTCATCAAACCAGACAACCATGATTGTTTAACAGATAACGCAGGCATCAGATGGATTGTTGGACGAAAATAACACTGGCAAGGACAGGAAGTTGCCAAATAAATAGCTCACTACTTAATCTGATAATGAAATTAAACAGTGAATATAAATCACAGAATTTAGAATTGTAGATCCTTCAGGTGAAAGATAAAAGTAGTGGATCAGTGATTAAGATGTTATTTACAGTGGGATGTTTTTTTAAGGCCCATAACTTTTATAAAGTAACTCTTATGAAGTTAACTTTTATGATGATGAGTCCACAGATTCAGATTGGAACGTCTTGACTTGTTTTACCATTTCAGTCATTTTAACGTCTTCTTTCATTTCATCCTGATATTACATCCTGATCATTTTTCAGAATTTCTTGTGGATGAAAGAAAACAGCATGGAAGTGCTGCATAAGGATTCAGATTGATGCGATGGCTGAATTTTGCATAAAACCCTTTCAATAGCACTTGCAACATGGCTAACTCTTACCTTAAAACCCTTTACAAAACAATTTAGTATTTTGAAGACTTGTCAAACGTGAATATCCATCATTAAGTCTTTCAACAACTGGATTGGGTTTTATTAAGATCTTCAACTTATCATGATCATCCCTTAACTTTTCTGGAATAAAACTGGACCATCAATGCCAAAAATGTAGCTGGTAAAGGAATAGTTTGGGAATAGTTTGACATTTTTGGGAATACATTTTCATAGCGGTAGATGAGAGGATCGATACCACAAGGCTATAGCGAGCAGCCAGTTAGCTTATCTTAGCATTACGACTGGAAACAAGGGGAAACAGACATTATGAAGTGTTGTCATCACTGGGACTCTTTTCAGAAAACCAGCAGAGACTTCAGGAAGTTACTGCTCCAGGCAAAGAAATAGTGTGGCATGTAATGCCTTGTAAAACCACAGCAGCCCAGATGTTCCAGTCTTGCTCTGACACATTTGCACCCAGTCTTATTTGTTGGATAAATTTATCATGCGTGTAAGTTTTTTTTTTGTTTTTTTTTTTTAAATTGAGCAGCTATTGATCAAATAGTGCTGTCTCCAATCAGCGTCTTACTTTCAGTGGATCAGCCTCTCTTTTTCTCTCCGTCTCTCCCTCGAGTAAGACTTGCTATAGTGAGGAATCGACAGCAGAAGGGGAAGGAGAGATATTCAATGGGGGGAGAGAAAGAGGTAGGAGGGGTGTCGGGAGAGACGGTGCCTAAACCAGTGTTAATTGAACACAGCTGTACCTCGTTAAACATTAATTGGCAATTAATCAGCTCACCCCCCCCCCCCCCGTTGAATATATCTTGAATATATCTTTTAAAAGACAGAGAGAGAGGAAGAGAGAGAGAGAGGGGGGAATAAAGTAAATTATTCACAGTAGCACAAGGAAAGCCTGTTCTAGCTCAGCCTCCCTCTCCGTCTCTCACTCCACTTTTCTCTTTCCTCCATCTTCTTACTGTTCCTCTCCCTCTCTGTGCTCCATTCAGCCCATTAAGCTAGTTTTCTGCCTTTATCTCCGCTTCCTTCCCCTCATCCGTCTGTAGTTCATCCAAAGATGGAGAGAGAGGGAGTGAAAGAGAGATGTCACAACAAGGAGGAAGAGCCAGAGGGGAAAGAAGGGATGGAGGATGGGGTGGAGAAAGGAGAGGCCCTGATGCTGCTGTATGAAGGGAGTCATAAAGAACGGGAATATTAGTGAACAGAATGTGTGACTGTCTACACTCAAGTCAGCTCACTTAAAAATGAATCCAGGCTTTTCAAAATAGGAAAACAGCTTAATCTTTTCTTCTTTGTCCTACTTTGATTTTCAGACTGCAAGAGTGCACATCACAGCCAACATCTGGCACGTAGTGAACACACACAGCCCAGTTACTCTGCTGAGTTTCAGCTGGTGAAACCTCAGCTCTGCCCTCCTCTGTGTTGTGTTGCAGCCAAACCCACAAATTTGATAATGATTTAGATTTACTTATTTTTCTGTCTCTGTTATCAGAGAACTCATAGAGCTGAAAGTATTGATTTAATCGCAGGTCATAAATGCTACCTGCTAACCAGGCGAATACTGCTGTATGTCAGTCAAATCACCGTTTTAGTATCACAGAGTAATCATAAATAGAGAATCAGCACCTGCACTGTGTGGTTTGTATCAGTGATCACAGAGTTTGATCCCATAGAAAGTTGTGTTCTTTACTGCGACAGAAGTCACGTTTTCCCATCAGGTCCATTCATATGACATGTCGTCCCAACACGTCTGAAGGCATGAATGTTTATAGCCGTTCTGAACAATCACACTTGAAGGTCAAAGGTTAAAGGTGAAGCGTGGAAAGTCTGCTGTCAGAGAAGGGGCAACAAGCGATAATTGATAATATGTGGACAACAATGCACACTTTCAGTCTTTCTTTGAGACATTCATGGTGTTGAAACTAGAGATGGGTACCGAAACCCAGTATTAAACAGGCCCCGGGGCGAAATCTTTAAAGAGTATGGATAAGCTCCGGCGCTATCGGTTCTGCTTTTGGTACTTGAGAAATTAAGAAAATAGATTTCCTGTTTATTATTGAGACATAAATGTTCCCCTGCATTTCATCTCACCTTCTCCGTTTCTGATTAAGACATTCATGCATGAATGACGAATATTTTCTCCTATGAGACAATAAGCAGTGATAATTCTGTTCATTTGTTTAGTTTTTTTCTTGCAAAATGACAAAAAGTACCGATAACATTACCATTAAAGCACCGGATCGATAAGTGGTATCAATAAAAGTAGTAGTACCGTCAAAATCTAGATGATTCCCATCCCTAGTTGCAACCCCTTCCCTCACCCCAGTAATGACATCAACAAATTATGAAGGGGGGTTCAAATGGTGTTTGACCATCCCACAAGCACTTCTGTTGAAGCTGCTCCCTCAAGGTTTTGAGTGTGCGGAGAGAGAGAGCCAAAATGGAGAGAGAACGTATTTTCAGATTCAGCCAGCTAGCGTGGATGCAGTCTGAGAGTGACCTGTGAATGCTGCTGTAGTTTATATCCAGCATATGCGGCCACAGGCACTTTTTGTTCCTACTGTAAAGTGTTTGAAGACATTCTGTGTGTGCAGTAAACCCAGTCTGTCCCGCAGATCCAGTGTGCCCGGTGCTGCTGGCTCTTACATAAGAGTAACGATTACAGCAACAAGTATAACCTGTAGTGCACTCACTCACTGACACACATTCTTTCTCTGCCACCTTCCCTCGATCTGTCACTATCTCCTCAGCCCTGCTCGCTCTTGTTTCCTCTCCTTCAAATGTTGGTTATTTCCATCTCACACAATTAAACGCTCTCTTTAATGCTTTGTTTCCCTCCGTCTCTTTTCATTATCTGTTGCTGTTTCTTCTCTCTCCACTCTTTTTATCTGTGTCACTTTGGCTGCATCCCAAAATTCCCAGCTATTACTCACCCTCTGCGTTTCTACCTTTCTTTCTCTCTTTTTCACTGTCCTTTCTATCAGTCACATCTATCTGCCCTCACCATCTGAATCTCTCTTTCTTTCTCTCCCTCACTCACTCTGTCTGGGCTCCAAGTCAAATATTATAAATGCTATTGCACACTGGCTAGGGGCCAAATCAGCAAGGCGATAAATCAATACAGTGAGAGAATTATGTAATGTGCCACCATATTGACTGGCCTTCTCTCCTCCTGTGCCTCCTCCCTCCCTGGGTGGTTTCCTCCTCCGCTCTTTTTTCTCTACCATCGACTTACCTTGTTTTACTTCCCTTTGTTTGCCCCCATTTAACCTGATAAATTCTCAGTCTTATTTACAGCATTTGCCTCAGGGTTAATTTTTGGGTGAAAGCATGCTACATACACTGACGCGCAGGTTCATACACAGTACAACTGCTGTCATCAAACTATTATCACCTCTTGGAAGTAACAGTGGAATAATTCCCCAGATAATGAGAGGATATCTAAATGTGATAAAATGTAATAAGATGACAGTAGTTTGAATCGGTGAAAAAAGCCAAGTTTAAAGCCCAAGTTTGACTGAACTTTGAGAAACAAACAGCTGAGTTTAGGAGGACACCATCTTGTGATTTTACATGCAGAACATTTTAGCTACTCTGTGAGTGTGTTGTTTCATTTTGTTCTTGTGCAATGCTTAATTACAGTACACTGAGGGCCCCAGGCAGTAGACTAGAAATGAAGGATGGAAAAACACAAACCATTGGCTGGTGTACAGTATACAGTATGCTCTAGTGGTGCAGTCGGTCCGTGTGGAGTACTTGTTAATCTGCAAAGTTAGGTTGTGAGTTCAAGCCTCACCTGGAGCAAAGATTTGTTGCCCAGTGGAGGCTCAGTGAAGAAACATTTTTGTAGGTTTGAATCATGGCTCTGACCTCTCTAGGTGAAGTTTAGGGATAAGGTGTTTCTACAATAGTTTGCTCATTTTCAAATTTTACAGGTTAAAGTCTGATTAGTGCTTCTGCACTTTCAAGTCTCGTATTATTGCTATTCACATACAGTAGGTGTCGACAATACATTGATTAAATTAAAAGTTATAACAATAATGTAAACATTCTCTTCATTGTCTCAGTTCCTTGTTGGTCTAACTTCAGTGATGTTGGATTTTCCTCTGTTTAACTCCTCAGTGTTTGGTGCACCAGGCTGCAGATGCAGCTGCACAACACATTTTAAGCTAGTGTGCATGTCTGGCTCCGTGGCTCCTCTCAGAAAGCCTGTCTTTGCATCCCTGTATAAATAATAAGATTATATCAATTATACTCAGTTTAATACTGAAGGCATTGCTTATTTCTGGGTGTGTCTTTATGTTAATTTAACAGTGTAAACAATACAAAATGGACAAAGAAGCAATGACAATCATGTGGAGATTTTATCATTGAGTTGATGGAAACTAATAACACACAGCGTTACACACCAACTGCTTTCTTAAGGGTTAAACAGTTGACCCAGAATGCATCTATGTCAGTTCAAATGTGCAGAGTTCAAGGATATTCTGACTGAGACGTTTGAGATAAAACTAATTAGAGGTGGTTATCAGCTGTAATAATGCATCATAAATTTCCCTTGCAGCTGTTCTCTGATGAAAGGTTTTCACTTCAAACAGCTTTGGTTTATGCATGTGCACATCAACAAACATGCTTAATGCAACATCTGTATCTAAGCACTGTGCATCTGTAAGAGTGATGCACCAGAAGTTGAAATGATCCTTTTTCAGAGGGCAGATACATTCAGCAACTGGCGCATACTCAGCTGCTGATCTTACGGAAAGTCTTCAGCTCTGCCTTCAGTGTTTCTGTCTCAGTATTCTCTGTTACCTCTCTGTTCTGGTCATGCAGTCTGGAGCTGTGTCTCCTGGTGTCCTGGCGTCTTTATGGAGAGAGGGAGGGAGAACGGGGGGAGCAGTCTATAGGAGTCAGTGAGTGCAGTAATAGTGCCTATATTTCCTCCAGCCTATGCCCTGGTCAGAGAGTGCAGCGGCTCCATGCTGTATTTTCCATACCGTCACCCCTTACCCGCCCTCTCCCTCTCCCTCTCTCCCTCTCTCCCGGCTTTCCGACTGTACTTTTTCTCTCCTCTCTGGAATTCCATCTTCCTGCACGTGGCTGACACTCAAGAGGGCATGCTGTCTGTGTGTGTGTGTGCGTGCATGCGTGCGTGCGTGGGTGCGTGTGTGTGTGTGCGTGTGTGAGAGAGAGAGAGAGAGAGAGTCTGAATGTGAGCTATAGGAAATATCTCCCAATGAAGAAAAGGAAACATGAAGTATGCATTTTGTGTGTGTGTAACATGCCAACAGGCGGGCACTACTGTGCCCACTGTAAATGCGGTACATTTTGTACCAACATAGTTAATAGTACACAGAACTAAAATATATCTGAACAAAAGCTCATTTGCTTGGAAACATTATATTAGACTTTGTAAATGTCATTTTGAATAGATTTGGTTGGTTTTTCATTTGTCAGACTTTTTAAGTCCGACACTAAATAATATTGATCTGGAGGCATTTGTTCCACTAATGTAAAGTGATTTTCTCAAGGAAATAAACAAAAAATCACACACTGATAAAAGTGGAAAAAGAGACAGAAATCTATAATACAGTGCAAATAGAACTGACATTCAATCTCCTAGAGGATATTTCAGTTTCTTTTACAACTTGGATCTTATTTTTATAGTTTTGGCCATCAGTCTTATCAGTAATAAAAAAGGTATTTCGTGCAAGAATAGAAGCAATCAATCAGCCAGGTTTTAAACAAAACCCCAGGTCAGCCAAACCTGAGAGTTTATTTTGGAGAAGAAAACAGTAGCAAGATGACATAACTACCATTACAGTACTGACCATTGTAAACATCCATTACCATTACTAGACCAACTTCCTGGTTCAGCTTTGTGCTACCATACTTGGAGACATTTTCCAAATACAGTGGTTTAGATAATCTATGTAAACTGTTGACTTGGTTTCAACCTATCTGGTCGTCTAACTGCTCGGGTTTCTTGCACCAGAATGAGCCTTTAAGGTTCAAAATTGACAAAGAAGCTCGCAGACCTGAGTTCACAAGAAGGGCAACAGCAGCAAAGCAATCATCTTATCTAATCTAACTGATTTAATTAGCAACAGAAATGAGATGTAGTAAATCCACACAAAACACTGAAGGCATGCCGTCAGAAGCCAGTAAATGTAGGAAAAGAGTTGCTAAGTTTTCCAGTGGTCATGTTGCCACAGGTTTGGAGTGTGGAAGCCATTGTTCCCACCGAGCCACATGTTAGCTGGTTTTTATGCTAAGGCCTTATCACCAGCTTCACACATCTGTTGGTGTGAAGATGTTGGTGTAATAAATCCACATCTGTGCACTAAAAACAGGCTGCAGAGTTTTATAATCCCGATCGAAGGTTATCTGCATCTGTATCGATTTGTGTTTTTATTTTTTAATCATCAGTGTGTGCACTGTAGGTGAAAGCATGTCTCCATCAGCCTTACATCACATTAATGAAGAAGAAATATCGAGGTAGAGAGCGAACACAGAGGCTCCTTCTGCTCTCCAATCCCATCTGTTTGACACACAGAGGGAGGGAGGGGAAGGATGGAGAGAGGGAGGGAGGGAGGGAGGGAGGAGAGAGGGAGGGGTGGTAGACGAATGAGAACGAGGCCAGATCGGGCTGAGGGAGGGATGGGGGGTGGAAAGGGGGGAGGTGCTGTTTAGAGAAAGGCAGGGAGTGAAAAAAAAAATCAGAGGGAGGCAGGCTGGGGGGTTGGGCTCCGAGCCTGTGCATGTGTATGTGAGTGAGAGAGAGAGAGAGAGAGAGAGAAAGCAGCAAGCAAATGTGTGTTGTGTATGTCTGTGTGTGTTTGTGCGCGTGTGTGCGCTCGCTCTGTTCCTTTCCTTTCTTTGTTTGACTACTGAGTGGGAAAAAAGCGAGACAGAATATAGAGATAGAGAGAGAGCAGGAGAAACACAGACAGAGGAGAAGAAGACGATCTAAAACGAGAGTCACTTATTTTTTTTAGAGAAGGAGAGAAGAAGAAAGACAAAGAGGATTTCTATTTTGGTCTGTTTTTTTCCCCTTTATTCCCTTGCAGGCTGTAGAATAAGAAAAAAATATATATAAATAACAACAACAACAGCACTGCATGCTTTTGACAACAGTGTCATATTCAGGAGTAGTGTGTGTTTTGTGTGTTGGCTTGGTGCGCGTGTGTGCTGAGGAGGTGGGGGGAGGCAGCCTGTGCAATTTAAAGGGAAAATACAAGGCACACACAAAGCTGGGAGCGCAGGCAGGAAGGCAAGGCAGCAGGAAAGGAAAGAGAAGGTAGTGGGAATCTGCTGAGCTGGCTGACGCTTTAACCAGCAACCCTCCTTTGGATTTTACTCCACCGAGCTGACCCTGTGTCTCCCTCTGTGCTCAGCCTGAGCCTGGCCACGGTAAGACAAGCTTCCTATCCACAACCTCTCAGCTGTTTCACCGCTACCGCTCTGCAGACAAAAGCAGGAGAAAGTTGCTGTGTGTGTGTGTGTGTGTGTGTGTGTGTGTGTGTGTGTGTGTGTGTGTGTGTGTGTGTGTGTGTGTGTGCGCAGATGGAGAGGAGCTAAGCTAAAGGCTGAAGCTAAGGCTAAAAGGCGTGAGGAATGCAGCACAAAGGGAGCTTGTGTGCTCCAGCTGGGGCTGTGTGTGTATGTGTGTGTGTCTTTGTGGACGGGCTTGAGTGTTTATGTCACGGGGCTTCCTAAACTTTTGCATGTGAAGGATGCCCCAAAATAGACAAGCACCAGACTACAAACCCCCTTTTTGGAAAAAGATTTCTGTCTGATTGTGTACTGAGGATGGACAGTGAAAGCTCCTATCATAAGTCATTATATTGTGACTTCTAGTGCTTTACATGAGAGCAAATGTTCTGAAATTAAACTAATTGTTGTTGTACCGTGAAACCAAAGAAAACCCTGTCCAGAGGAGTCTTGAATGTCCTAACAGTGGTTTGGTTGATGTTAGAGCAGGGCGATTTAAATGCCCCTGCTGCCTCCACAGCCAGCTGGCTCACCGGCACAGAGGACACAACACAAAAGTAGTTCATTTCTACTTCTCCATCTCTTTGTGTCCTTTTGTCCTTTTTTGTCTCCTTATCAATTTTCTCTCCTTCATCCTCTTCCTTCATGTCTTTTCTGGCTCTTTCGCCTTCACAGCTGATTTAAATGCCAGTTTGCACAAAAGATTTCTGTCTTTCTTTACCTCCTCCTTTCTGCTCATATCTCCGTTCTCTCTTTATCTCTCAATCATGAAATAGGCAGGTGACCGTATTGAACAGGGGTCTTGTGACTTTGTTACCTAAGCATTAATCAGTGAATGCCTATCTCCTCTGCGTGCGCACACACACACAGATGCCGGCTCCCATTAGCTTCTTACTCACTGTATCAGTTAAACATAAACACACAGACCTCGGTAATACAAAGTGTGTGTTGTCCCGTCCAGCGTGTTGTGGTCTGGGGGCTTTCAGCGTGTTCTTGTCAGTAGTCTGGTCTGCGGTCAGCACCCGTTTTGTAAATGTGTGTGTGTGTGTGTATTACTGACATGTAAAGAGCTAATGGTAACCGGCGTTCTGTGTTTCTGTGTGCGTGTGTGTGTGCGAGCGTGCGTGCATGTGTGTGTGTGCATGCTCCTCCCTGACCGAGTGTGTGAGAAACACAACACTAGTGCCGGCGTCTGCCTGGAGCTAATATTGGTGTCAGTATGTGACTGTGTGTGTGTGTGTGTGTGTGTGTGTGTGTGTGTGTGTGTGTGTGTGTGTGTGTGTGTGTGTGTGTGTGTGTGTGTGTGTGTGTGTGTGTGTGTGTGTGTGTGTGTGTGTGTGTGTGTGTGTGTGTGTGCTCACGGGTCCCTGTCCTAATTAAGTTTGTGCCCCCCGTGTTCAAACCAATGCAAACATTCCTAGAATAAAAGCCTCACTAGAAAGCAATCTCACGCGTACTACTGTAAACCGATTCCTACAGTACTCCTCCACATGCACACGTGAGCACCCGGCCCGCACATGCGCACACACACACTTCCACACACAAGGCAAAATCACTGTTACTATTCCATTTGCCGCCCCCTCCCTTCCTGTTCCCCCCTGGGGAATTTCCTCCTTTCTCTCTTTTCATTAGTTTGTTAACAGCGGAAGTAGAGCATCTTCTATTCTGACATTTATTTCCCTTTTTCTTTCTTTTTTTATTCCTGCACCACTTCCTGTCCAGCTGCGATTATCCAATAGTGGTATGCCAGGCGCGGTTCAGCCAGGGTCGCCTGCTGTGGACTGGAATACATCATAGCTGCAGGCTCGCTATCTGACATAGCCTTGCCCGATTAGGAAACACTGTATACAGGACACAGCCAGCACTAATGCTGTGCTAATCTGTTTATACTGTGCTGCTGGTTCCCATACTGAATACAGAAGATGCTGTATTACAGGAGAATATGATATGGCTTTATATATTACATTATCGTATGGAAGAATTGATTATGGTAGGATGGATTACTTTTTGATACAGTTCTGCTCTGTTTGATCAAATGGAGTAAGTTTACTGTACAGTTGAAAGGTCTGGAGGTAAAACAACAAATAATATGGAGGGATAAATGATGTTAAAAGGTAGAATATAGTATATATTATATAATATAATATTATATATATATATATATATATATATATATATATACAGAAACATAAATTATCTATCTATCTATCTATCTATATATATATATATATATATATATATATATATATAGATAATTTATGTTTCTGTGTCATGACAAACACCTGGTCCGCTCCACATAGGATCATTATAAGACACAGTTACATATCAAACATCAGAAATATAACAAGGCATCTTCCACCTATTCAAAACCAAAGGAAAAACATCATTATAATGTATATATTTCTACATGCTTTCAAAAAACATGTATTTTCTTTGCAGATTTTCAATTGTGCACCAACCAGATAGAAAAAACAAATGCCTGAAATGGCTCTTTTTCTGATCCTCCAAGCTTTCATCAACTGTCTGACTTCATTGTTTGTTGTAGCCTTTGTGCATCGTCCCTTTTTAGAAAACAAAATATTGTGTGGTTCCCAGTCATAGACAATAGACACAAAGTGTTGTGTTTTTAGTTATTCACAAAGTAATATAGTATGATAGCATCTATAATGTGGTGAGACAGATTCCATTACTTTCCATTCTGGCTGTTGTTTTTTTTCTCTGTAGGCTACAGTTTTGCATAGTCATTAGTTGGGGGAGGGGGTGACCCGGCCCAGCTGTGAGTGAACGTGTGTGTTTTGCTGATGCAGATAAAATATGTGGATGTGTCCTGTGATGACAGTTGATTCTGGAGCTGTCTGTGTAGCAACAAGCCATTTCCTGCACTCAGAGCCATTAGGACGCCACCCAAACCTTCCACCCCCATCTGTCACCCACCGTGCTCCTGTGTTCCTCTGCAGATGTGCACACGCACACAAACACACATCGAGAGGAGGCGGAGAGAGAGGGGAGTGTGTTTTTGTGATTGAATTTGTATGTGCATGTGTGCTGCTGTCCTCTTTACCCCTCCTCAGCCCTGGGGCAGTCCCCCCATGGCTGAAGGGGGGAGATTGTGCATTCATTGGAATGGAGGCTGAGATGGCAAGGGGGAGGAGGAGGGTGAGGGTGATTGAGTGTGCTGCCTGGAGAAGAAAAAGAGAGACAGAGGAGAGAGAGAAGAGGAGAGGGGGAGGGGTGGGTTGCCTTGTGTTTTAAAACAGAGGGAAAAGGGGGAGGAGAAGGAGAGGAGCAGACAGAGGAGGTTCAGGGGTGGAGGTGAGGGGGAGCTGGCTGGCTGGCGCCGTGGCTGGGTTGTGTCTGTGGAGAGAGGACCTGGAGCTTGGCTAATAGCAACTCATGTCAAAGTAATAATGTGAGACACTTTCATGTAAATAAATGTCTGTTTGTTCCTCTGATTGATAGATTGTTCTATTAATTCAACCTACAGCCAGTCCATGAAAGCTTTTAGATCTGCACCTCTGTACCTTCTGCGGCATATATTGTGTATAATGTGCGTCTGAGTCTGGAATGAAGCATTTTGGATTCGTGCTTCGACAGTGATGATGGTTGTGTTAAAGGAATATTACACAAATTCTGTTCAGTATTTATTTAGTTTGTATACGAGCGCAACTGAGCTGTGTATATGTAGTGGGTGGTACCAGCTGGCCTTGTGCTGTCTCCAAAGCATTCAAAGGTGCAGTGTGGTGTATTAAATAGTGCATATACATCGGTGCAAGTGCTAACAATATTCTCCTTGCACAACAGTCAGCTGTTCAAAGCATATTTGCCAGAATTTGTGCTAAGTCCTTTAGGATCCAGGCTCTATTGCTAATGACAGTGTACACACACACACACACACACACACACACACACACAAAAACACACATTAATACAGTATAGCTGCATTTTATTCTGTGGCTAGTCTAGTCTGATACTTTATCTATGACTACACCAGTTTAATATTCACAGTTTGTTAAGGCACAGAGGGATAAGGCTTAGGTGGTTAATTCTATTATGCAGGGTCAAAGGGCTCAGGCAGATTAGCTTTGGCCTTGGAGGTAATATCCACCATAGAAACTAGGAGTAGCTGTATATGATTAGCTGAGAGTAAGACAAAGAGAGCGATGGAGACATGATGAAAGACAGAGGCAGACTAGGCGGTCTGCTGTATGGTCAGGTCCACGTGCTGCAGCCTGACTTCCTTATTTATTCAGGTTGGTCTTGATCTGAGCTGCAGTCACAGAGACGCACGAGAGAAAGAATGAGAAAGAGAAAATAAAAAGAACTGGAGATGAAGAGATGTGTGGGAGAGTGAAAGAAAATTAGCCATGCTGAGATATTTTGAATGCTCCCATGCACTCACACATAGACACAGAGACGCAGAGGTAGTACGCTGAGTGTGCACATGACTTCTTTGTGTGAAGGAGATGGGCTGGGGTTTGTTGATTTAAGGTAATGGCTTCCAGTTGTCTCAGTCAGGAGAAGGCTGTGTCACTCCTACTAGGGATAGACAGGGGATTGGCAGGCAGAGGGAAGACAAAATCCATAACACACACACAGACACACTCGTACACCCACATGCACCTAAACACACAGAGATTGGGTGACTGGCCTCTTTGCCACAGAGCTTGTGACTGACCGACTGACACAGGTGTGTGTGTGTCTGTATGCACACGAGTCCTGCATGGCTGATTTTATCACAGCTTGGCAAAGGTCAACAGTAGAACTGTGTGTATGTTTATGGCATCTCTCGCATAATGTGTGTGAATGGCTGTAGGTTGTTAAAATGTACTAGCTCTGTAATGAGGGACCCAGAGAGAAATGTTAAGGGTGGGGGTGGTGGGGGGTTATAATTGAAACCTGTCAGGTATTTGGTTGTGTCACTTTTTCTTGACATTCTGTCTTTGCTCCTATTTCTGCTCTAAGCACTTCTTTATTTCCCTGTTAATGATGCATGAATATCCCTGAGACACAGGAATGTGTTTTCCCTCTGTTGTATTGCTTGTATTCATTATTAGCTGCGTGTAGTATCAATGATATCTGCACTGTAGCTTATCCTACTGCACCGGGTAGGAGCAGCTGCTAAATGCCTAAAATCTAAACCACAAAAAATAGAACATAGAAGTGCACAAACACAGATTTGCATTAACACACAAAAACACAAGACAATTGGCCCATGTCCCTGTGTCTTTACTGCTCTCTGTAATTGCACTCAAACAAATGTGCAGTCTCTTTGAAGGTTTCTGCTCTTATGCTGTTCTCCCTTTCGTTTTCTCTGTATTTGTTTATTTGTGGTGTTTCTCATCAAGTGATGTGGCCCTGCCCAGCTTCTGTGTGTGCATGTGAGCTTGTTCCTGCACTTACGTCTGCATTTCAGTTCAGGGACTGTGTGCGGAGCAGCATGAGCTTGAGACAACTGTTAAAAGTAGGCACAGGTTAGGTTTTTGCACCTGAATGAGTGAGTGAGTGAGTGAGTGAGTGAGTGAGTGAGTGAGTGAGTGAGTGTGTGTGTGTGTGTGTGTGCGCGTGTGTGTGTGTGTGCGCACCCTGGCATCTGTGAATGAAAGGGTGAGACTTTCACCAACTCTGTCAGGGAGCTGGGTTTGCTTGTAGGTATGTGTTTTGTTTCTGTGTCAATGATACAAGACTGAAACAGTGTTCGGTCATGCCTTGTCTCACTGGCTTTACTCACTTAATATGAGTGTATCTACTCCAGGGCTGCACTCATAAAGACGTGTAATCATGTGTTCTGGTTTTTATTCTATGATAATATTCAGATAAAAAAGTACTGTATATTTCTGCTACAAAAGGTACAGTTTACTGTTATTAATGACATACATACTGTCATACTATTGATA